>NC_056744.1:346720172-346755172 GCF_019279795.1 Protopterus annectens
CCCTCGTCAATGGCCTTGGTGACTGTTTGAAAGAAATCGACCAGGTTTAAGAGGCAGGATCTGCCCTTAACAAAGCTGAACTGGTTAGGATCCAGTGTCTGTAGGTCCCCAATATCTTTATTTATGAGGTCCATGATGATCCTTTCCATAGCTGTGCAGACCAAGCTAGTCAGGCTTATGGGGCGATAGTTTCCAGGATCCGTTGAGGCACCACCTTTGCGGAGAGGGACCACTGTTGCTGTACGCCACTCTTTGGGTACATATCCTGTAGTAAGGCTGAGATTGAACAGTAGTTTTATGTTTGGGTTTAGCTCTTCTTGGAGTTCATGTAGGACGCAGCCCAGGGCACCGTCTGGTCCCATTGATGCTGTGTTTTTTGCTTTGGAGAGGGCAGCTCTTACCTGAGCATCTGAGATGTCAGGGGGGCAGCAATCTGCTGGGATAGATATTTGCCCTTTTCGTGGGGAGGGGGGGGAGAAGTTTGCGCTGAACCTGTCAGCTAGGATGTTGGCAATGTCTGTGGGTTTGGTGTATTTTTTGTCATTTTGGACTAATTCTGAGCATATCTGGGAATTCCCACCCAGGTTCCTAACATAACTAAAGAAAGCCTTGTGATTATCCTTTGTGTCCTGTGCAATTTTTTTCTCGAAGCTGGCCTTAGACGATTTTATGAGTGCCCGTAGTTTTTTCCTAATACTGATCAGAGATGCCTTCCCTTTTTGGGATTTTGCTCTATCACGTAGTAGCTTCCTCCTTCTATTGTATAGTTTGTTTATGGCTGGGGTCCACCAGACAGGACATCTTCCTTTGGAGGATTGGGTCTTGGTTTTATTTGGGATTGCATGATCCATGCATTCCTGAAGGTGTTCATAGAATGCGTTTATAAAGGATTCTGCGGTCTAGGCCGTATTTTCCACAGGCCCGGGGGCTTTGAAGGATTCCACCTTGGTTTTGAGGAGTGTGAAATTTGCTTTAGAGAAGTTTTTCACTGTGGTTTTCAGGGCAGGGGCTGGAGTCGGGATGTGAATATCCAGTGAGATTAGTTTATGGTCTGATCTTACCAGTGAGGGATACACTTCTGGTCTGGAGCATAGAGTCCCCATGTTGGTGATGATCAGGTCCAGTATGTTTTCCCCTCTTGTGGGAGTGGTAACAAGTTGTTCCATAGCATTTGAGTTTATAAATTCTAGGAACCTTTGGGCTAGGGTGTTGGAGCTAGAGTAATGCTCCCAGTCTATGTTTGGGTAGTTGAAGTTGCCCAATATAATGGTGTTTGGAGAGACCTTCATATTTTCCAGTGTTCTCAGGAAGGCTGAGTGGGGTTCCTGGGTTTGGGAGGGTGGTCTGTAGCAGGCTATAAACTGGAAGGCAGTTTTACCCACTGTTAGTTGCCCATGGATAGTCTCTGATGCTTCGTGCTGTGCCACCAACCTGGACGTGTGGGTATCTTTGACGAATATTGATACTCCCCCTCCTTTTGTGGTTCGGTCCAAGTTTTGGGGCCGAAAAGCATGGTATGAGGTATAACCTGGTAGTGCTAGGGTGCTCTTGGGAGCCTTGAACCAGGTTTCTGTTACTGCACAGATATCGATGTTCTCCATGCTAAGGAGAGTTTTGAGTGCGTGCATCTTGAGGTTTAGACTTCTGGCATTGAGTAGCATTACTCTTAGTTTTTTATCCCTTGTGATACCTATGGAGGTGGGTTTGTCTGTTGAGCCTTGCCTAAAAAAGGCACTATGGGGGTAGCAAAAGCCTTTGCCAATATCCAAAAGCCCAGGGGTGACAGGTGCAAGCCGTCCCTAGCGAAGCATCGTGGCTTGTCGAGCATGTCATCCCAGGCTGACAGGCATTGGATCCCCTTTGAATGACACCAATACTTAAGCCAATTGTTGAAATTGATCATCTTGTCTTCATATTGTGGCATCATTCTTGGTGAGGGTAAGATGCTACTCAAGGTCAGGGTCATACCGGCCTGGGCTACATGCTCAGAGAGCTCCTCTATGTCTCTTTTCATGTAGTCCAGGGAGGTACGTCTCAGGTCATTCACACCAGCATGGACAATGACTGAGTCATATTTGTACTTGCCTTGGAGTGACCTGAGTGCTTGTGTTATGTGACGGATCCTAGCGCCCGACAGGTAGCTCACCGTGACCTTCTCCTTGTTCAGCCTGGTGAGCGGGACGTCAGTGTGCTTGACGATGGAGTCACCTATTACAAGTGTATCAGGTGTGTTGTTTAGCCTTAAGGGCTGTGACTGTTCGGCACACTGGCTTTGTGAGCTATGTGTTGCACGTGCTTTGTTTTGGGGTAGCAGTTGCTTGGGTGTCTGCTTTGGAGGTCTCTGCTGCTTAGGCAGATTTTTATTTATAGCCTCCGAGTATGTTTTTGTGTGTTTATGTGTTTGGTTTGCTGTCGTGGTAGGTCTTTGTGAGACTGGAATTGTAGTGAGTGTGGTTTCCTTCTCCTCCTGACTGGTTTTGCCAGTACTGAGTTGAGAGAGCTTAGCCTCCAGTATGGCTATATGGTTGCATCTCTCACATGTGTTGGAATTTGTTGGGAGGAGGAGAGGGTTGTCTGTGTACATGAAGCAGTTGTAACATTGCCTCAAGATTCCCAGATTCACCAGCTGGACCGGAGAGGAGATTGACAACTGACCTTTGGACATGCTAGAATAGTATTGGGAATTCCTTTATAATTGAAAAAAAAGGGCCAATGGGGAACAAGGTACTCAAGGGGAGTTTGTGAGGGTGTAGTGCTTTTCATTTTTTAGTGCTGACTTATATAATTGCTTTAGTGAGCAAGTGCCAGGTAACTTAAATGCAATGTGTTACAGGTAACTTAAATGCAAAAATGACAAACAGTAACTTTCTTTCAAGTGAAACAAGGAAATAAGTACAGTAAGCAATGCAGATATCACTAGGGATCCACAGAAATGCTGAAAAGCCGCGTTTTAGGTGGACCATGTCAGAGCCTTCCACTCAGTGGTGTAAACATTGGCTCTAGGTGATCTGCTCATGATGTTGTAAAAATTGTGTATGGGTTTTTCCGGTAAAAAGTGGGTTGAGACTACACCAGGGCCCCATGCTAATGCTGGACGGGGTCTGCTTGACCCATTGGACAGTGTAGTCCCACCATAAAAAGCCCAGCATCCCAGGGTCAGTAAGTTACTGTCTGGCTGGTGTAAAGTTCACCAGTTTGGATTACCTGGAATAGCTCTGTTGAGCAAAAGCTGGATGTAAATCCAAGGATGCAGCTCGGAAATGGATAGTCTATGTATCCAGGAGACAAAATGGAAGGGCAGGGCAGCAAAGCCACTTGGCTTTGGATCCAGAGTCTACTATGATTAATGGTCTCAGATGCTATAGTCTTGTCTACAAATGCTCTGGCAGTAAAAAGTTCCTCATTTATATTACTAAAAATGGTGTCATTAGTATCATTGTAATGGTGAAGGTATTGCGGAAGCCATGCTGATGGTCAGAGAGTGGCCTATTAATATTAATGCATTTTCAGTATTGAATTTCTTGAAGATTTGTTTAGTGGGACAGTGTTTGGAGAGAATCATGTTGGTAGATCAACACTTTTTTCCGCTACAACAAAAACTTCAAAAATATTTTATCAAAAGCACTTTTGGTGAAACCTGAAGTAAATCCTTTTTGCAGGGGGCAAGCCCTCCCATAGCAACATGTGGGAGGACACCCCCACACCCATGAACTTAAATATTCCTACCCCAAGGATGCACAACAGTGGAGAAATGAGAATTCTTGACTGACAGTGAAAGTGCTTTCAGTCTATTGACAGATTCCTGATTGGAGATGGGCCTCTGACCTTTGATATCATATGCTAAGGGTGCTTATACTGACGTAATGCAGACGGTACAAGTTATATATATATATATATGTTAGCAGTTTAGCAATTTTGTCAGCTGCTTCAATGTAATAAACTTGCTGGATGAGCAATTTAAATTTTTTAACAATTTTTTGATTTCTTTGGCAAATTGCTCAATAAAGCAGAAGGTAACAGCATATGCTGTGAACAAATCTAGCTGGGGGAAGTGTTATTGTTTCCAGTATGGTGATATGAGTGCAAAATTTATGATATTTTGAATTTATATAATTATAAAGGACTCATAAGCATCTGCAAAGTAACGACTTACTCCGGAAACAAATATTTTATGTGAGAGATGTAGTTATATAACCAAATTGGAGGCAAGACTCTCACATAAGGACAAATTGAATGCCAAACAGGTTGTCAACACACACACACACACACACACACACACACACACACACACACACACACACACATACTTCCCACACTAAATAAGGACATGACAAATAAACCCACCTATGCAGGGGTACTCACTAGTAACTTACCAAAAGATCAAATGCCTCCCAAACGGAAACCACTTACATACATAATAATGCAAAAACAACCACAGCACATAATAATAACACACACACACACACAAACACACACACACACACACACACACACACACACACACGCGCACACACACACACACACACACACACACACACACACACACACACACACACACACACACACACACACACACACACACAAAACCTAATGTATTGGTCATAGGTAATGCCATTGTGAGACACATAGCTGTTCTCCTCAACAGGCTGGATAAGGAGCAGGTTACAGTTAGCTGCCTGTCAGGTGCCAGGATCCATCAAGTAACTCAAGCATTTAAGTCCTTCAACCAGACGTACTGGTATGACTCCATCATAGTCCATGTGGGGGTGAATGACTTGAGAATTGCTTCACTGGACTATATGAAGAGAGACATAACTGAGCTCTCAGATTATGTGTCACAGGCAGGTATAAGCCTAGCCTTAAATAGCATTCTATCTTCTCCAATGATGGTGCCACAATACAAACAAAAAATGATTGATTCTAACAATTGGCTTAGCTTCTAGTGTCAGTCCAAGGGGATTCAATATCTGTCAGCCTGGAAAAACATGGCCAACAGGCCACACTACTTTACCAGAGATGGTCTGTACCTGAATCTTCTAGGATTTTGGATACTGGCAAAGGCATTAGCCACCCCTATTGTGCCTTTTTTAGGCAGTGTCAAAATAACCAACCTCCCAACAAAACAAAATCCTTCCTAGATAAACCCAAGGTTGTTGTGTCTTTCGGCTTTTCCTGGTTAGGGGTTGCTTCAGTGGAACTCAGGTCCGCTAATGATTGGCAGTAAATTTTTATGTGCCGAGTTGCCGGCCCTGACGCACAACCTTCAACAAAGGTACGCCCATTCACGCATGTCTCCACACAAAAGACGCTCTAGCTGAGAATCGAACAGGACAACGTCTTACTGTGAGGCGACAATGCTACCACAGCACCACCACTGCAGATAAACCCAAGGTACTGCTGCTTAATGCTAGGCATCTAAACAAGAAACTGCTCTCCCTGAAAGGATTCCTAACTTTGGAAGATGCTAACATCTTTGCAGTCATTGAGACATGATCCTAAGATGCAGAAAGTACCCCAGTCATGCAGGCTACAATGCCTTCTATGCATTCAGACCACAAACTGAGTGTGAAAGAACCAAAGGAGGAGGTGTATCCATCTTCATTAAGGGTAAGTACATTTCTAGACTGGTCAGACAGTATGACTCTCTTGAGTTACTCCATGTCGAATTAACTATGGGCAAAGCCCCCTACCACATCATAGCTAGCAGTAGGTCCCCCATCATGAAACAGGAAAAGCATAGTGCATACTTGGACTTACTGGAATCACTTGCTATACAGCCCAACACCTTACTCATGGGTGATTTTAATTATCCTACCATCGACTGGGAAACATACACAACCACAAACATGCTGGCTTAGAGGTTCTTGGACTTTGTCAATGCAAATGCTCTGGAACAGCTAGTCAGAGCACCCACAAGAGGCTCAAATGTGATGGACATAATACTCACTAACATGGGAGAGGATTACACCACCATGTGATGTCTTCCCTGGTGAGATAGGACCATACATTAGTCTCATTCAACATAATTATAACACCAGATACCCCATCAAGCTCAAAAATGCTTACGAAATTTTCAAAGACAAATTACCTCTTACTAAGTGATGGTATAAGAAGTTTAAAAGCCCCCATTGAATGCAGATAACATGGAATCCTATGCAGAGGTGTACACCAAAACCCTATATAACCACTTAAGCAGTTGTACAGAATCGGCTGTACCTGACCAGATTAAAACCAGGTCTTGCCGAAAAACAAACCACCATGGTGGACCCCTAATATAAACAGGCTATACAGCAAGAGACAGAAACTAAAGTCCAATAAGAAGAGGGAAACGGCTGAGCAGAGGAAGAACTCCCTCTCTAGGTTAAATAGACAAATCAGAGATCTTGTCAAGACCTCCAAAGCTAATTATGATGCAAAAATAGCGCCCCTACCCAAGGAAAACCACAAGGCATTCTTTAACTATGTCCGACTCCGAAATCTCAAAGGGAGTATCCAACTATGCACCAAACTGGTTGTGGATGGCACCACCCATACTCAACAGGAAGTAATAGCCAACCTGCTAGCTGACAGATTTGGGCAAACTTCACCCTCTGTCTCCTCCAGTCATCCCCCAAAGTATACCTGCCACCATTCCTCAGTCTATTATCTCAAAAAAGCAGGTCATCTCATCACTCTCTGAGGCCATAGACATGGCATCAGTGGATCAGACAACATCCCAGGTTGCCTTTTAAACAACTTAAAACATGACCTAGCAGACTGACATGAATCCCTGTTTAACCACAGTCTGAGAACTGGCTATGTTTCGGCAGACTGGAAGACAGCAACAGTAATCTCTCTGCATAAAGGTATAAAGGGGGACCATCAAATGACTCTTGGAATTATATGCCCATTAGCTTAACTAGCCTCTTCTGCAAGGCCATAGAAAGAATCATTATGTTAATGTACTGAAGACAAGGTTAACGCAGACAAACAATTGCTGCCAAATTCATGGATTAAAGCTAAATGCAGAAAATGTATTATTATCCCCTTTGGGAAAGCTGCCATCCCTGCTAATTACATTATAGACAACACCCCCCATAGTGTAGACCCAGTGGTATGTGATCTGGGTACTCAGGTTGATAGCAGTCTGAACTTTGACCACCACATGCAGTAAGGAAATCTTTCTATGTGGCACATCTTATAAGTAAAGGCATTGCATCTAGATCTAAGGATGTTATAATTCAATTATTCTCAGCCCTCATTAGATCAATAATTGTGTACAATGTTTCCTTTTGCATGTGCTTCACCAGACATTTGCAACAATCGGAAAGACCACAGAGGTTTCTCACCAAGAAATTACAGGGGACACAAAACAAGTCTTATGTGGAAAGACTGAAAGCCCTGTCACTGTATTCTGTCTCCTGCAGGTTGCTAAGGGGTGAACTGTGCCTGGCTTCAGTGCAGTCTCTGATCCGGCCCTGAAAGAAATGATAAACTTTCGTAAATCAAACTGCAGGAGGGCCACTAGCTCCAGGGAACTTAACCTAGCCTCTGACATGAACAGATCATGCTGGAGAGATAGCTACATCTCCCAGAGACTGCTACTTCTATGGAACAAGTTTCCAATTCACTTGAAACAGAGCCTTCCCTGACCCTCTTCAAATGCAACATAGTTCAATGAATGGGCGACCACAAATTCACTCCTGGTGTGGTGCCCATGTCCCTCCTGGACAGAGGAAGTCGGTATTAACTAACATAGACCCTTACCTCACACACCTAATCTGACAACTGGGGAAACTCAAGATAAATATGGTTAAGCTTGTAAGGGCTTTATGGCCGTTAGCCTAGTAACCTCCTGTGAACCTTTGAACCTATAAGTGGCAGCATCAGGCACTGAGATTAAAGTAGGAGAGGAATTAGTCATGTGTCCTCTTAATTCTTTGATTTTTTTTTTACAGAAGTGTTTGTTTTTATTAAAGGTGACAATTTGTTTTTGCCTTAACTACTGAGGTTTGCTGAATTGCTTTCTATTCTAGTTGCTTTTCTATGAGCAAGGAATGCTTGGTATAGCTGGCTATCAAGTGTTTTTTTTTTTTTTTGTTTCCACACTTTCCAGTCATTGCCTGTCTGTTTCACTATAGTTTTAATATCTTTATTCTGCCAGCAGCAGAGCTGGCTTCTGGGCCTCCTACATGTAGTAATGAAGAGTCCTGATAGGGGTGGAGATTAAAATGGACAATATTTGGGTAGGGTGTCTGATACAGCATAAATGGTGACCAACCTACAGTGTCAAGAATTGCTGTACAATTAGTGATGCTATATTCCGGAAATGGTCTGCCAAAAACTAACTGAGGTGGCACTTTTAGTGCTTTGAAGGATCATGCAAATATGACAATGAACACTGAAATGATTTGGAAGGACTTCAAGTCTAGTACATTTATGTTTAATGTTAGTTATGAGAATGTCAAGTATAGAGTCATTATTTGTTTGTAGATTTGGTGTAGCAAGGACTTCTACCATCTGCTCCAGGTTATACCACTTCAGTGTTCAATGTTCAGTATTGTGGAATCCAAACTCAGGGCCTAATTGGATCATTAATGAGTTTGATAACAGATAACCCAGAGTCAAATGCATAACATATGAAGCAAATACCTCACAGCTACTTAAAAAGTTCTACACTCTCAGTATGTTATAGTTGTTGGTAAAGACTTCCACAGCCTCCCCAACCTGTCATAAAAAATAAATAAATTATGTTCTTGTCTGAGGTAGGTTGTTATTTCTGGTGGAGGCATTGTGATTGACAAAAGAGATACTCAAGGTAGCAGCCATAGTTTAGTTTTTTAAACATTTAAATACTGTAATTAGCTCCCCTCCTAGCAGTCTATAACCAATGGAATACAAAGACAGAAGTTCAGATCTCCCTCTGTGCACCAGCCTACGAAGCCCTGCTATCTGCCTCATATTGATCTTCTACATACTTTCCATTTTCTTCAGTTGTGAAGAATTGAGGTCACAGACAGAACCAGAATATTCTATGATAGGCTGGACAACCATGATGAATAGAGGGATCGGAGTTATTTTGTCCTGGCTGGTGACACAATGCACAATATGTCTAGTTAAACCACAACACCTTCTTAAGGGTATTTTTATATGCTCATCTAATTTTAGAGCTGAGTTCACTAACACTCTGAAGTCCCTTACATATTTGACTGAATGTAGTATATGCTTATCTAGGATGTGAAAAATAAAATCTAGGGCATACAGTATAATTGTAATCATTCACCCCATCAGAAAAAAAGTTTAATTAAGGGTCAATTTGTACGCTTAGTGAGATTAGTGTCAAGAGGATGATACTTTGAAGTATGACAGAGAGAAGGTAGTGCCAAGGTTTACTGATCAAGGTTACCCCGCAGACTTAGCTAATGACATCAAGGAACAAGTTCTTAAAGACAGAGATAACAGGCATAGGTCCATGTCTGGGGATGGGTTATTTAGCAGGTTCTTCACATAATAATTTTAACAAGGCTATGGTTTTAAAATCTAGTTCAGGGATTTTTAATGTTAGACATCTAATAGGACAGAACTGGAAAATATTTTCTTGTTATGATGGCATATCCCTGAGGATAGGTGATAAACCTACATTTATTTATACAATGAGTAGGAATATAAAAGAGAAACTGGAGGTTGTACCAAAATCAACCAATGTGACTAATTCTGGAAGCAATAAATGTGGTTTGTGTTCACAATGCTCATCTGTACATGTGTGACATGAATTAAAACTCAGGGGGTTAGAATGTGATTTCAGGTTCACACAGAAGTTTAATTGTGGCAGTGTGGGTGTTGTATATCTAGCCTACTGTGATCCCTTATGGTGTTTATGTGGGTTAGACAGACCGTACTTTGCACAAACGTACCTATCGGCATTGTTATGACATAAAAAAAGCTAATGAGACCAATGCACCATATAAACATATCACAGAGTGTAAGGAACACAAAAGGTTTCTATTTGTAATACTAGAATAATTAATATTAAAACCAGAAAGGCCCATGGGAGCTTAAAGTAGAATACAGTGAACATATATGGCAAATTGAGTTTAATGCTAGGAACTATCCAGGAATAAATTATAATATTTACAACAGCAGTGCATTAAACTTGAATGCTGCATTTTTGTTAATACATATATATATATATATATATATATATATATATATATATATAATTTTTTTTAGTAATATATATGTTTTGCATATTTTCAATATATTATTAAATGTTTAAACAGCAATTCCAACGCAGATAAGCACCCCAACGGAGACTGGAACCAGCGTATAAAAAATATAACAAATCTGAAAGTCCAAAAGCATATACGCTGTTCCTTTGGCAATAAAACGTCTTGTATTTTCAAATCACAGTTGTGTCAACACGAAACAGAACAGGAACTCCTTAATATTCCATAAAACTTTTATTGAGAAGAAACACAGTGAGCGCTTTCGCCAATAGGCTTCATCAGACTTATGATACTTAACAGCCTTTCAGACATTTAAAAAGTCCCCCATAGGATCTGATTGGTTGTTTAAAACAGCCTACAGACTGTAACATTATTTAAAGTGCTCAGTGCATATAATTTATAAAATCAGATCAAAAATACTCATAAACTAAAGAATACTGTATACAAATAAAATCAACAACACAATTAAAACAATATATGCCATATTATGCAGAAATTAATAAATCTATATGAAGAAAAAATCATAATGAATAAAATAAGATAATAATAAAAATATGCATCAATTCCAAAATAGACTGTGGTGCTATCAAAACGACTTCATACTCAGCTAAAACATCACCACTGTTCCATCATTGACACAATATCAAGTAGAGATACAAAACAAATGGCAAGAGAGAATTCTACTTAACAATTCACTTGCAATCGGCAGTACTATAACTGACTGCCGAAAATATTGAAACTTCATTAGTATTATTAGGACATCGCAAAGGCATATTTATTTCGCCAAGTCCTACCATTTGTTGTTAAAAATAACAACAAAACGAAACACTGGTTGGAAATGAGCAGACTGGGTCATCCTGCTTACAAATTGGTATGCCTTAACTACCTGTTCACCAATTCCCCTCGATAAAAAAGCTGATGAGAAAACTGCTAAACAAGGGAAATACTTCACTAACCTACATAAAAATAACAATTTAATGCAACCTATCTCTCTATACGGAACGTGTCTAAAGGGGGGTCGAAAGGTGTATGTTCCTACCAAAAATCATGTGGCATATTAAAAATGATGCACATCAAATGTGCAATAACTAAGTTACTAAAAGGCCTATGTCATATATCTAAAAGTGCAGTGTGAAGCTACCATCATAATAACAAGCATCCCATGTTGTGAAAAGCATCAATGTATATAGGGACAACCAGTTCTTAGACCAAAATAACGGACCAATTAAAACAAGAGTCAGAGTTCAGGATTTTTCAGTCAAAAAGAAAACACAATATAAATCTATGGTAAATCATGTGTTCATCATGATTTAAATATCCTTCTACTCTTCAAAAATGGTTTAATCTGTACTTTATCATTGAGTCCAGGTGGCACATCAGATCTTAATCTGATAATCCACCTGGTCTCGCATTCCAAGGTCCTATTAACAAGGTCTCCTCCTCTAATACCCTGTACCAACTTCTGTATAACATAAAAGAAAAAAGTATGTTCAACCGATGCTGCCTTGTGATGTCTGGAGAGTGCATTGATCTCTGAGCCTACTCTAACTTGATAGTTGTGTTCCCTAATTCGTTCCCTTAATGTGCGATTCGTCTTCCCAATATAAAAGGAAGGGCATGACTTACATAAAGCCAGATAAACAACATTTCTAGTCTCACAGTTGGTATGAGTATTAAAAGAATACTTCCGTGTTGTTTTTGGATGGATAAATTCTGTATCTGTATTAATGTAGCCACATTGATTACATTTACCACAAGGTAAAGTGTTCATATTACTACAAATATTCACAACCCTTGTGCGTGTATATTTTGGCTTACATAATAGTCTCTTCAAATTGGGAAGGTTCCTGTATGTCATTTTCGGTCCTGGACCTACCACCTTACTCACTTCCCTATCTGAAAGGAGTATGTCCCAGTGTTTATGTAATACATCCACTAAATCCGCACTATTCTTACTGTATGATATGGTCGCCTTGAGTATATCAACAGGTGCTTTTATTCCCTCCAAGTCTTCCTGTTGTTCCATGAAATAGGGTCTAGCTCTATTAGATCTCATTGCTTCCACCTCTATAATGGTCTCATTAATTTTTCCTTCATCATATCCCCTCTCCAAGAATCTTTCCTTAAGGTTTAGGATTTCTAACCTATAATTCTCCTCACTGGGGTTCAACCGTGATGCCCTCATAAATTGTCCTTTAAGCACATTGTTGAAAACGTACATGGGGTGCATACTTTGCCTGTGCAGGAGGTTGTTTCTATGACAGCCCTTCCTATGGATGGATGTATTCAGCAATCCATTCTCCATTCTACAAATTTCTACATCCAAAAATGAAATATTGGTTCTAGAAAAATTTAAAGTAAATTTTAGGAAATTAGTAGAAGTATTCAACTGATGGACGAAACTCTTTAATAACTCTTCATCACCTAACCAAACAAAAAAGAGATCGTCCACAAACCTGCGGTACATCCCCACATATTTCTTATATGAATCATTTTCACATAAATACCTATCTTCCCAGGTGGCCATGACCAGATTGGCGTAGCTATTCGCACAAGATGTGCCCATAGCTATGCCATCACTCTGGAGGAACAAATCATTATCAAATACAAAGATGTTATTCGTAAGAATTGTTTCCAAAAACAAAGCTACTAAATCCACTTTTTTGTCCGTAAAATGTGAATGGGTGCGTAAATAATCCGAAATATAAGCAATGCCCACATCATTTGGGATTACTGTGAAAAGGCTCACCACATCAAGGGTTACTAATAGAAATGGTTGGTCATCCCTTAAATCCTTTGTGAAAGTATAAAGATCCAGTAAAAACTGTTTACCTTTGTATATGCAACTGTGACTCTTGACTTGTGTATTCAACTGTGACTCTTTTATTGTATGTGCTTATTAATGTGGAGCTTTTCTGCTTGGGCCTCCATTGAAAATGGTCTCATTTTAGTTCAGTGGACCATCCCAGTAAACAAATGCAAATAAATAAATATCACCTTTTGGTACCATTCTTTCCTATTTTTCCAATTCTTTCATATTTATTTTTTAAATATTTTTCTAGTATTCTTTAATGTCTTCATTCATAAACTTTGTTTCCCTTTTTGCTACTTTCACTTTATCCCAAATATCCCATACTTAACCTGAAAAATGGTTTGTAATAAAGCTATTTTTCTGTCTACATCTCAATCCCTAGTATAAGTGCAAAGAAGCCGTATGTACAATAGGTTGTATTAATCTTAACTCTCCTTTTTCTCCTTACATGTACAGAACTCTCCTTTTTTTACTGACTTCTTTTTTGATCTCCATTTGGCACTAGACCCTAACTGAATTATTTCTGCTTCTTTTTCACTTGGACACACACACACACACACACACACACACACACACACACACACACACACACACACACACACACACACACACACACACACACACATATTTCAAACTATGAAGCCGAACCATTCAGAAACCCGAAACCCACAATCACGATCATACATATACCATACACCACATAACACACACATCATTCTACCCACAGCACACAAACCACACAACCCTACACTACATGTAAGCAGGAGGGGCAAGCCCCCTGCACCCCCCACACCCCCACCACTTATATATACCAACTCCAAGACTGCACATAACGAAAACAAAAATCACACCACAACATTCTACACTCGCTGGCACACAAATACACATCACACATACACAAACACCAAAAACTCCAATGCTCACACTCATACTTATACCTCCCTACCCTTACCCACACATACAGCGTACAAAAATACACACATACACTCACTCACCTGCAATTTCAAACACCATACCAACCAAACACTTCACCTAACGTACCGGAAATGCATGGAATATTAAGGAGTTCCTGTTCTGTTTCGTGTTGACACAATTGTGATTTGAAAATACAAGACGTTTTATTGCCAAAGGAACAGCGTATATGCTTTTGGACTTTCAGATTTGTTATATTTTTTATACGCTGGTTCCAGTCTCCGTTGGGGTGCTTATCTGCGTTGGAATTGCTGTTTATTCATTTGTTACGTTGTCGGAGCAGCACCCGAGGAGGATGGCGAACGTGGGTACACAAAACAGTGACAATATTGAACTACCATACATTCCGCCCACTATGGTGAGGGCGAACAAGTTTTCTGACCGTTTTCAGGTTTGCGTGACCGGAGGGAACAATCAGCTTCTGGATTTTGTACCGAATATCGAAGGGATAAAGGATACCAACAATGCAGTGCATGACTTAAATGCCCTGAAAGATTTGCAGGACTTTGAGACTGCTTTTACCAAGCTGAAAAAGCTACAGGTACAGAGACATTATTTTGAAGCGTGTTTGGACAAAAAAATAGTACCGCGTGGGCTTCGTATTTTAAAGATGCCCACGTCTGGCAATCAATTTCCTGATTTGTTATACCGTTGGCAACAGCTCAACCTTGAGCTGAGCTACAGTTATATGAGGTTGCTTGTTGATTATCACACGCCGGAAGAAAATATACTGAGACTTTTGGTGAATAAGTTGTTTGAAGGTTTTAAGATGAAATATAATGAAAATGTTTATGCTTTAAAACTAGAGAAAATTTTGGATGATATTACATTCTTGGAAAAACGCCTGTTTGATCAGAAAAAACATAAAATTACTAGAGATATTCGCGATTTTAATAGCAATCATGTTTTTATGTGGCCTAGAGAGAGTCACAGTGATGTACAAGGTTTGAACAATTCACGCCTTCAACAGCGTAGTTTTGGGAATATTACCACAAAAGACCATACACATAAGGGTTTGAATGATACCAGGTCTAAAGTAGTTAGGGAGATGGATGCTGTTGAAATTATACAAGGTGATTTAGGACAAACGCCAGTAAGTCATATGGGCAATGAGGCCTTACACGTCAGTACGTCAGCTCTGAATACAGGGAGTGAAGTGCATACAGTGGAACAAGGCAGCAGTCCCTTGGTGGATATAGGGGTCGCTCCAATACAGGGTGAAGATGATAATGGATTTAGGGCCCCACAGGTAATAGGGGAATCGCAGATAGATAAAAATCTTTCTTCTAATGCCACACCACCTGCTCAGGCGTTAGTAGTTAGACCTAAAGACCATAGTAATAATTTTTCTACAATGAATAAAATCAATACTCCCTTCCCAATAGCACAAGATCATTTTTTGGGAAGGAAACGGTCTGCAAGCAGGGGCAGACAGAAGAGGAAGGGCTCTATAGAAGAACAGCAAGGTCCCACTTTAAAGAAGATGTGGGAGAAACCCATTCATTAGTTATCAATCTATCAAGTAGAACTTTGAGTAAATATGAGGAACAGGTCCTAAATAAAGGGTTGAGTTTCATCCCCACTAAAAATACTGATTTGGTAGATATCGTTATTGATACAAAGTTGTTTACCAGGAAGGTACAATTAACATTGGACTTCGGTAAGGAAAGACAAGATACAGGACCTAGAAGGTTTAAAGCGAACAGCACATATGTTCCACAGTTACATCCCACCCTTGAGGTGTTTAGTAATGTAGTAGAAAATGAAGTATATGATTATTATCAAAATAGAAGTGATATCAAGCATAAATACAATCTAAATTACCAACAAAGGAGAGCACTGAATGATCTCAGGAATGAATAGTCATTGGCGATTAGACCAGCTGACAAAGGTGGTCCGATTGCCTTGATGGACATCACTGAATACAATGAAAGGATGAGACGTCTTTTGGATGATGATAAGTCTTACCACAGAATAGATCTACGTATGGTAGCTGATAAGGTCTTTAACATCTATTATACACTTGATGACCTTCTCATGTCATCAGACATTACCAAAGAGTTATATGATTTTTTTAAGGTCAGGGACCCGGTTATACCTATTGTCCAGGGGCTTCCAAAAGTACATAAATCTTTGACAGACCCCCCCATGAGACCGATAGTAGCGGGCCAGGGCTGGGCTACGGAACCCCTTTCAGTTTACACTGATAGTCTTTTAAGACCATTGCTGGATGACAATATAAAGATACTTAAGGATAGTAAACAGTTTTTACTGGATCTTTATACTTTCACAAAGGATTTAAGGGATGACCAACCATTTCTATTAGTAACCCTTGATGTGGTGAGCCTTTTCACAGTAATCCCAAATGATGTGGGCATTGCTTATATTTCGGATTATTTACGCACCCATTCACATTTTACGGACAAAAAAGTGGATTTAGTAGCTTTGTTTTTGGAAACAATTCTTACGAATAACATCTTTGTATTTGATAATGATTTGTTCCTCCAGAGTGATGGCGTAGCTATGGGCACATCTTGTGCGAATAGCTACGCCAATCTGGTTATGGCCACCTGGGAAGATAGGTATTTATGTGAAAATGACTCATACAAGAAATATGTTGGGATGTATCGAAGGTTTGTAGGCGATCTCTTTTTCGTTTGGCTAGGTGATGAAGAGTCATTAAAGAGTTTCGTCCATCATTTGAATACTTCTACTAACTTCCTAAAATTTACTTTAAATTTTTCTAGAACCAACATTTCATTTTTGGATGTAGAAATTTGTAGAATGGAGAATGGGTTGCTGAATACATCCATCCATAGGAAGGGCTGTCATAGAAACAACCTCCTGCACAGGCAAAGTATGCACCCCATGTACGTTTTCAACAATGTGCTTAAAGGACAATTTATGAGGGCATCACGGTTGAACCCCAGCGAGGAGAATTATAGGTTAGAAATCCTAAACCTTAAGGAAAGATTCTTGGAGAGGGGATATGATGAAGGAAAAATTAATGAGACCATTATAGAGGTGGAAGCAATGAGATCTAATAGAGCTAGACCCTATTTCATGGAACAACAGGAAGACTTGGAGGGAATAAAAGCACCTGTTGATATAGTCAAGGCGACCATATCCTACAGTAAGAATAGTGCGGATTTAGTGGATGTATTACATAAACACTGGGACATACTCCTTTCAGATGATAGGGAAGTGAGTAAGGTGGTAGGTCCAGGACCGAAAATGACATACAGGAACCTTCCCAATTTGAAGAGACTATTATGTAAGCCAAAATATACACGCACAAGGGTTGTGAATATTTGTAGTAATATGAACACTTTACCTTGTGGTAAATGTAATCAATGTGGCTACATTAATACAGATACAGAATTTATCCATCCAAAAACAACACGGAAGTATTCTTTTAATACTCATACCAACTGTGAGACTAGAAATGTTGTTTATCTGGCTTTATGTAAGTCATGCCCTTCCTTTTATATTGGGAAGACGAATCGCACATTAAGGGAACGAATTAGGGAACACAACTATCAAGTTAGAGTAGGCTCAGAGATCAATGTACTCTCCAGACATCACAAGGCAGCATCGGTTGAACATACTTTTTTCTTTTATGTTATACAGAAGTTGGTACAGGGTATTAGAGGAGGAGACCTTGTTAATAGGACCTTGGAATGCGAGACCAGGTGGATTATCAGATTAAGATCTGATGTGCCACCTGGACTCAATGATAAAGTACAGATTAAACCATTTTTGAAGAGTAGAAGGATATTTAAATCATGATGAACACATGATTTACCATAGATTTATATTGTGCTTTCTTTTTGACTGAAAAATCCTGAACTCTGACTCTTGTTTTAATTGGTCCGTTATTTTGGTCTAAGAACTGGTTGTCCCTATATACATTGATGCTTTTCACAACATGGGATGCTTGTTATTATGATGGTAGCTTCACACTGCACTTTTAGATATATGACATAGGCCTTTTAGTAACTTAGTTATTGCACATTTGATGTGCATCATTTTTAATATGCCACATGATTTTTGGTAGGAACATACACCTTTCGACCCCCCTTTAGACACGTTCCGTATGGGGAGATAGGTTGCATTAAATTGTTATTTTTATGTAGGTTAGTGAAGTATTTCCCTTGTTTAGCAGTTTTCTCATCAGCTTTTTTATCGAGGGGAATTGGTGAACAGGTAGTTAAGGCATACCAATTTGTAAGCAGGATGACCCAGTCTGCTCATTTCCAACCAGTGTTTCGTTTTGTTGTTATTTTTAACAACAAATGGTAGGACTTGGCGAAATAAATATGCCTTTGCGATGTCCTAATAATACTAATGAAGTTTCAATATTTTCGGCAGTCAGTTATAGTACTGCCGATTGCAAGTGAATTGTTAAGTAGAATTCTCTCTTGCCATTTGTTTTGTATCTCTACTTGATATTGTGTCAATGATGGAACAGTGGTGATGTTTTAGCTGAGTATGACGTCGTTTTGATAGCACCACAGTCTATTTTGGAATTGATACATATTTTTATTATTATCTTATTTTATTCATTATGATTTTTTCTTCATATAGATTTATTAATTTCTGCATAGTATGGCATATATTGTTTTAATTATGTTGTTGATTTTATTTGTATACAGTATTCTTTAGTTTATGAGTATTTTTGATCTGATTTTATAAATTATATGCACTGAGCACTTTAAATAATGTTACAGTCTGTAGGCTGTTTTAAACAACCAATCAGATCCTATGGGGGACTTTTTAAATGTCTGAAAGACTGTTAAGTATCATAAGTCTGATGAAGCCTATTGGCGAAAGCGCTCACTGTGTTTCTTCTCAATAAAAGTTTTATGGAATATTAAGGAGTTCCTGTTCTGTTTCATGTTGACACAACTGTGATTTGAAAATACAAGACGTTTTATTGCCAAAGGAACAGCGTATATGCTTTTGGACTTTCATATTATTAAATGTTATTGGCTACAACTTGGTCATGTGATGCGGTTTGGATGTATATATTTGTGCCAGTGTTTTATGGTAGTTAAGATGATGTCCCTTGGATGAAACCACCTAACTGTTAAAAGAGTTGTGAGAATTTCAGCTATGTTACTGACTGTGATTTACTGCTGGAAGTTTTGGCTTGCTGTGTTTGATTCCTGGGGACATCTTTTCTGTGTGGTTGTTTTTGATTCTGAGATGTAGATTTTTGTACTCTTTTCATATTGCATCATTCTAAATGGATTATAACTACTGGAAGAAGAAAAAGAAGAAGAAGCAGATCTGCTTTAAGATGATCCCGAGTTGATCTGAAAAATACTACAATTGCCTATGACTGATAACAACTTAAAAAAAACATTGAGAGATATAAGATTCCTGAGCAAAACTGTAAAGGTAAAATCACCAGAAAATAAGAAAGATTACCCAAACAAGTTTGTAGTTTTGCTTCCTACAGAGAGCAGGCAATTGGTATTGCTGTTTGACTATCCAAAATTGAAAAACAATACGAAAGGTTGGAGAAAAGTTGTGAGCCACACTTGGATGTAGTGTCAGTGGTATAACTGGTAGCCTTTGGCACAGAAGGCTACAGACTCTATTCCTACATTGGACAGATAGATTGCCAATACTGCGGTGCAGCATAAAGGGGGTGCTGCCCTCCTGAGTATGTTGTCCTTTGGATGAAGTGCTAGACTGAGGACCCATCTGCTTAACTTGGTGGATGTGAAACATCCAACAGCAACTATCATAACTTAACAATATTTTACAACTTCAAAATTTGCATATGGCATTTCTGGTATTTATAATATTCTGAATAATACAAGAATAGTGATATAACTCCTTATCAATCCATCAGGGCATAAAACTTAATTTATTTTATTACTTTACCATTTTTTCCTTCTACAACCAAAATATTATCCTTTCCGAAATATCTGCAAGAGTCCATACAAAATCCGTCATGTTTACATCCGCCACTTTTTATGTTTATAAGAATATGTTCTTTACATGCCCAATCCCAGACTTTATTTGCCCTTTCACATTCTAAAAAAGTGTTCTACTGTTTCTATTTGATTACTTATATACACATTATTTTATATAACATACTCCCTTTCAAAAGCAATTTTTTAATCGATAGGGCCCAATCTAAAAGACTTGATCTCAGGGTTTATAGACAGACCTTACACCAAAGTAAGTTACTTATACTCTCACTTCAATCCAAATACATAAATGATCCAAAAACCCTCTAATTAGGACACAAATATCTTTTTCAGTAAGATGCTCAGACTTATACTGAGAGCATCTCTTTTGGAATCTGGCCTATATTCCTCATAAAAATTCTGACATTTCTTAACACACTGAAATCTTAACCTTTTTCCTTATAACCTCAAATACATCTTTTCCGAATCCTTTTCAGGAATTAATATAATAAAAATTGTATATACTACAAAATTATATATATACTACATAGTATACTTATGTTATTTGAAGTTTATGATATTGACATATTTACCTTTGTATATGCAACTGTGACTCTTGACTTGTGTATTCAACTGTGACTCTTTTATTGTATGTGCTTATTAATGTGGAGCTTTTCTGCTTGGGCCTCCATTGAAAATGGTCTCATTTTAGTTCAGTGGACCATCCCAGTAAACAAATGCAAATAAATAAATATCACCTTTTGGTACCATTCTTTCCTATTTTTCCAATTCTTTCATATTTATTTTTTAAATATTTTTCTAGTATTCTTTAATGTCTTCATTCATAAACTTTGTTTCCCTTTTTGCTACTTTCACTTTATCCCAAATATCCCATACTTAACCTGAAAAATGGTTTGTAATAAAGCTATTTTTCTGTCTACATCTCAATCCCTAGTATAAGTGCAAAGAAGCCGTATGTACAATAGGTTGTATTAATCTTAACTCTCCTTTTTCTCCTTACATGTACAGAACTCTCCTTTTTTTACTGACTTCTTTTTTGATCTCCATTTGGCACTAGACCCTAACTGAATTATTTCTGCTTCTTTTTCACTTGGACACACACACACACACACACACACACACACACACACACACACACACACACATATTTCGAAACTATGAAGCCGAACCATTCAGAAACCCGAAACCCACAATCACGATCATACATATACCATACACCACATAACACACACATCATTCTACCCACAGCACACAAACCACACAACCCTACACTACATGTAAGCAGGAGGGGCAAGCCCCCTGCACCCCCCACACCCCCACCACTTATATATACCAACTCCAAGACTGCACATAACGAAAACAAAAATCACACCACAACATTCTACACTCGCTGGCACACAAATACACATCACACATACACAAACACCAAAATCTCCAACGCTCACACTCATACTTATACCTCCCTACCCTTACCCACACATACAGCGTACAAAAATACACACATACACTCACTCACCTGTAATTTCAAACACCATACCAACCAAACACTTCACCTAACGTACCGGAAATGCATAAGGGCTGATTCGAGTTATTCAAATTCGCTCTTATGCACTTTTGGCATTCTGCATTTTCAGCTTCATGGTCTCGGAATGCTGAAATTCGAGATTTCAGAATTTTGAGATTATGAAGTGAAACCATGTACATACATATATACATATATATATATATATATATATATAGAGAGAGAGAGAGAGAGAAGCACTTCCTGTACAAGTGAACCTACCTACTTACTTAAAATAATGAAAGTAATCAAATACAATTTCCTTTTAAATGATAAGCTAAGTGTTTTGCCAACAAGACCTCTTCCTTTTATTTTTTTCTATCACTGCCTCACACTGTTTCTTTATTTTTTCCATTTTACTAAACACTATTCCAGCTAACTCATTTTTTTATAAAAATAAATGTCTTCAGTGTTAGTTACATAAGCCATTACTTTTCTCTTTATTCAACTGTAATTCCATTTTCTTTAATCAGTCAATAATATCACACGTTTTTTTTTTATTTTAGTCTCAGTTCTTGCAAAAACTATGACATAAACAGTGAGTGATGAAAAAATTAGGACTCTCAACAGAATTACACAATCTATATGCCCCCTCACTCAACATACCAGTCATAACACAAGCAACAGCATTCATCATTAAAGAAAATAATACACTCCTTACAGGGATCCCCTGTCTTACACCTCTCTTCACAACCACCTGCTCAGTAAATCATCCACTGACCAGTACACTAACCCTGTTATTATTAAAGTCCATCTTCAATACATGTATTATTTTTCCTTTAAGCCCATATTGCATAAACATTTGCTGTGAACATTTATGGCTCATATAATCAAATGTCTTGTTTACGTCTCCCACCATTAACCTGGCACCACTCCTTCCATTCAGTATGTCATCCATTACTTCCTTTACCACAATTAATAATTCATGACTCCTCCTACCTTTCCGTCCAAACATATTAGGTAACATTAAACAAATAACAGAATCTCCTGTTGATATTTCGCTCCACATAGATGAAAATTCTTGAGTCAAAAGTTCTTGAATTAAGACAAGATATCCAAAATTGGCGCCAAAACACCAATTTAAATAACGAAATGTTCAGTAACACTATACAAGTTCTTTAGGTAATGACTGTTCAGTCCAAAAACAAAGATGTTGATGTGAATTCAAAAGTATATTTATTGGGTAAGCGCTTTCGCTAAATAGCTTTGTCAAACCACTAGCACAGAAAACAAACAGCTACTATTTATACAAATTTAAATCCAATTAACCATTTGAGATTAAACAATTAGGCTTTAAAAGGTATATGCTCACTTTTATACCAAAAACATGTTCTCCTGTTTGGAGAATAGCGTGAATCCGTTAACAGACTGTGATCTGTCTCTAGTGCATGGAGACTCTATGTTGAACAACGTTGATGCTGAGAGGATTAATTCAATACTCAGTGGCATGGAATTAGAACTATTAAAACTGAAGCGTTTGCAGATGCAACGCTTTCATTTCGAAACCTGTATTAGTAAACGAATTATACCCAGGGGCCTACGAGTACTGAAACTGCCGACAACAGGCAACACATACCCAGAACTTCTACGCCGATGGCAACAGCTCAATATAGAGGTGAGCTTAAAATATATGCATTTGTTAAATGAATTTTTCTTACCGGAGGAAAAGATTTTGAATGACTCTATTAAGAAAAGCCAAGATGAACTGTATAATCGTTTTAAAGAAGAAAATATTGACATTAAATTAGATAAAATAATGGACAATGTTATGTTGTTTGAAAAAAGGCTTATGGAACAGAAAAAGCATAAGCTATTAAGAGACATTAATGATTTTTCTAACGGGCAAGTCTTTACTTGGCCCAGATTTAATTCCAACAATGCTATAGCCTCAAACATGCGTAACAATGTATTAAGAAATGATGCTTCTAACGTTGTCAATACTAAAACTAATGCAGGTGTTGCAACTAACTACTCAGAACAGAAGAACAGTGCAACTAAGACTGTTGTATCAAAAACCAACAGTATTGTAATAAATACTGAATTTAGTAATAATTCTGAATTCATTAGAGATAATGAAGTTTCTATAGAAGACATTGAACCTAGTGGTAACCAGGATATAGTTAGAGATAGTGGGATACATACTCCCATTAGTAATGGTAATAATGTACAAACGGCAGAACCCTTATCCACACAGTCCACGCAAGTAGTGTGTAACAAAATAAGACCACATTTGATACAAGGAGATATGCATGAACTAGCAAGCCCTTTCCCTATAGCAGACCCACGTCAAAAAATCAGGGATCGCTCTATGAGCAGGGGCAGACAGAAAAGAAGAGCCCCATTCAACGACTCAAGGGAACCCACCATCAAAAAGATGTGGGAGAAATTAACCTAGTTCACAATTTATCACATAGACCGTTAGATATGTTTGAAGCAGAAGTGTTGAACAAAGGTTTATCGTTTATACCTACAAAAACTAGTAATATTACTGAGTCCATTTTGGACTTAAAGTCATTTACTAGGAATTTACAACTTAAGGTAATGTTCAATGATAGTAATTCTAATGAACATATCACTAAATTTAAAAAGCCTAGTTTAATGATTCCTAACCTACACCCTTCAATAGAAGTTTTTTATAAAGCAGTTGAAAAGGGCCTATACTGTTTAAATAGCAAGAAAGACAAAGTTAAGAGAGGTAATCTTACTCTCAAACAGTCTAGAGCTTTGAAGAATTTAATGCATGATAAGAACATTACTATTAGACCAGCTGACAAGGGCGGCCCTATTGTGATTTTTGACACTAATGATTACAAAATAAGAAGGAAAGATATGCTAAATGATCCTAAATATTCCATAGAACTCTATCAAAATGATGTAATACGTATCATCAATAGTGTACATAGTGAATTGGAAGAGCTATACAAGATGGACATCATAGATTATAACTTATGTGATTACTTGTTAGTGGACGAACCAGTGATACCAATTATTAAGGGTCTACCAAAAATTCATAAAGACCCAATAAACCCCCCCATGAGACCCATAGTCTCAGGGAGAGGGTGGGTGACAGAGAATATTTCATTTTATTTAGAAAGGACATTGAAGCCCTTAGTGTATAACCAGAACACTATATTAAAAGACACTAAAGAATTTTTATTAGACTTTTATGAAGTTGTAAAACCATTAAGTAACACAAATAATTTGATACATGTTACAATGGATGTGAAATCATTATTCACAAATATTCCGAATGACAGGGGCTTGGAGTTTATACATCTGTATTTACAAAGACACTCCAATTTTTCCATTAGTCGAATAGAAGTGCTATGTAGTTTGTTGGAATTAGTGTTGGAAAGTAATCTGTTCATTTTTGATGGAAAGTATTATTTACAGAAGGATGGCGTAGCTATGGGCACATCCTGTGCCAATAGCTACGCCAACCTAGTTATGACATCATGGGAAGAAGACAAAATGTTTAAATTAGAAACTTACAAGAATAATGTGGTATTCTACAAACGATTTGTGGATGACCTTTTTTTCTTGTGGCAGGGTCAACAGGAAGATTAAATCACTTTTTATAATGAAGTTAATGAATTAACAACATTCTTGAAATTTACCCTGGCCTATTCCAAGGACAAAATATCGTTCTTGGATGTCAATATTATGCATTTACCTAGTGGACATTTCAACACGGGGGTACACAGAAAAACCTGTCACAAAAACAGTCTTCTGAATAGAGACAGCATGCACCCCCACCCCATGTATTTAGAAATATATTAAAGGGTCAATGCATGAGAGTTTCAAGATTAAACGCTTCAATTACTTTGTTCAATCAAGAGTTAATAGATTTGGAGAATAGATTTTGTCAAAGATTATATGTTCCAACAGAGATTGCAGGTGCAAATGCAAATGTTAAAAAGCTACGTTATAATCGAGCATGTCCCATTTTTTCAGATTTAGGGAAGGACATGTATAGTTTGGAAGGTAGAAAAGGAACAGTACAAGACAATAATTCCCTACGATATACTTTATATTATACACAAGATGTACAACAAATAAGAGATTGTATATATAAACATTGGGTCATTCTCAATTTAGACTCAGAAGTGTCCAAATTCATACAGGAAACACCTAGGTTCGCATATAGGAACAAAAATAATTTACATAGATTATTGTGTGGTAATGTTTCTAACACAGACATGAATGTTAGGAGTTATGAAGGTACTACAGCTTGTAATAAGTGCAATTATTGTCAACATATATCTAATGTTAATGCATTTATACATCCTTTAACAGGCAATTTTATTGATGTAAAGGTGAATGCGAACTGCAACACTAAACATGTGATTTATCTGGCTAGATGCTTAATATGCTCATCCTACTATGTAGGAAAGACAGACAGAATGCTTAAAGAAAGAATAAGAGAGCATTTATATCAAATTCGCATTCGGTCTGAAGTAAATGCATTATCCAAGCATGTTATTAGTGCAGGAGACACACACAGTTTCACATTCTCTGCTTTACAAGTGACTGAAACTAGTATAAGAGGAGGTGACATCAGAAATTTAACAGAGTCCATTGAGACAGAATGGATTATAAAAACTAAAGCGCACCTTTACCCTGGTCTTAATGATAGGGTTCCATTAAAACCAGCCCTCAAGAAGAGAAGGCATAAACTCTAAAAATTTGTTCAGATTTATTGTTAATACTATATAGCTGCATAATATATTGCTAAGTTATAATTTTTTTTCAGACATGAAATTATCATAGGGTTTATAAGTGCCTAAGGTTGGCATTATTCTGGCTTCAATTAAATATGTTCATCTAATATTTCACTAATGAGTCTGTAGTATTTATTAATATCATTATTATAACTAATATTATTACTTAATGTTGAATTCTAATGTCATTGACTACAGTTAAATATTATCTACATAATGATATATTATATACATATTTCTGTTTTGGGTTGTTTTAGCATATGAACTAATATATTTATATTAGGTTTTGTTATATATTCAACATTTTATTATTTTTTGTTACATTTAATATAGTCATTCATGAATAATTCATTGCACTAGTCCTGGTTAAAACTATTCATATTTATTGATGAAACTCATAAGCTATAATAGGGAAATTATTACTTACATCTATTTTTATATTTAAATGTTATTTATAGTAGAGAGGCAACATTTGAATAAATGATATGTTTTTAAGAATGTAGGAAGCATATATTAATTATGTAGAATTATGTAGCTTTTAATAAGTTTTAACAGCATAATCAAAGTGTTTTAACACAGAATGTTCTATTTATATTTTAATGTTTTTGGTATAAAAGTGAGCATATACCTTTTAAAGCCTAATTGTGTAATCTCAAATGGTTAATTGGATTTAAATTTGTATAAATAGTAGCTGTTTGTTTTCTGTGTTAGTGGTTTGACAAAGCTATTTAGCGAAAGCGCTTACCCAATAAATATACTTTTGAATTCACATCAACATCTTTGTTTTTGGACTGAACAGTCATTACCTAAAGAACTTGCATAGTGTTACTGAACATTTCGTTATTTAAATTGGTGTTTTGGCGCCAATTTTGGATATCTTGTCTTAATTCAAGAACTTTTGACTCAAGAATTTTCATCTACGTGGAGCGAAATATCAACAGGAGATTCTGTTATTTGTTTAATACTGGCTCTTATCTGTTTCCTGTTGATTTTCCAGAGTCTGCCAGGGACAATTGTTTTAATATTTTTTATATTAGGTAACATTACTTCATGCACAACCTTTCTCAAACCTCATTTGTGATATTTTCATTAAAATTTTGTAGTCTGCATTAGTCAGAAAATGGCATCCAGTTTTTATATACATTTCTCCTTTTTTCCCATATAAATCTTATATTTTATTTATTTATTTATTTATTTAAACATTTGTTAACCGGGATATGTCCGACTGGGTGTGGGTCCATTTTTAGAGGAAGCCCGGGGAGAAACGCTCCATAAAACAGTAATATTAACATACAATTATGTTGTTCAAGATGAGGATATATAGTTAACAAACATAGTAAAGTTAAAAATATCAGTCTGAGTAAGACTGCAAAAATAGTAGTAAAAATACAGCAACAGAAATGATTTGCATAGATCGCTGAACGTTCTGCATACTGGTTGGACAGAATGGCTGAGAGTAGTTGGGAAACAGAAGAGAATGGGAGTACAGGACAGTGAAATGGGGATTAGCTGGGGAGGTTGATGGGGTAAGGGGTGGGAAAGGTAATGAGGAATATGTGGGGAATGGGTGAGGGTGGGGTGGGTATACCTTCATGTATATTATTTTTCTGCACTCCATTCTCAAATCATTCATTGAATATTTCAGCAAAAAAAAAATCTCTCTTGCTAATATTTCTTTTTATGTACATTATAACTTATACTATCCTTCTCCACTGATGAACCCTCTATTAACAGCTTAAGCACACTAATTCATCTGGCGCAATCTTACTTTGCAAACTTTCAACTGCTTCTACAGGAAAAAATATTCATATCCTTATATTATTACCTTCAGCAGTACTTTCTCTGTAAACTTCTTAGCATAAACTTTCATGATCTCTATAAAATCTTTTTGATTGCAGTTTATTTCCCCTTCTCATTTCTCACCCTTGTCAGATGTTACCATTTTTCCAGGAATTGAGATACCGCTTCCTTCTCACCCTTGTAAATATTTTTGGTTATGCAATAATTCCTCAACTTTCTTTTTATTCTTCTTATAAATCTCCCTTTTCTGCAGAAAAAAATCATTTGTTTCTTCTAAATTACTCAACATATGTCCTTCCTTCTTTTCGTATCCTTTTTTCTCTTCTTTCCTTAGCTTCAAATTCCACCCATGGACATACATTTCTACACTTTTCTTTAAATATAACTCACCATTATGACTAGGACTTACAAAAAGATCTCACAGTACAATGCTCCTTCTAAAACTGTCCAAATTCCTGATTCAGTTCATCTGATGGCAGCACCTTCCCTAGTAATCCTTTTATACATTTTCATCCTTTTACAATGTCAGTATTTTCTCTCAGTTCAACCCACATACACAGACAATCCAAAAATGATGTGACTATAACACCACTGTCTTTTTCAGTATGATACAGTAAGATACTCAAACATCAAAAAATAGTCTGTCCCTGTTTCCGTAATCCTCTCGTATATGTAAAATGTGTTGTAGTTCATAATGTTACCCGACTTCATTACGTTCTGCAATTTTGTAACATCACGATTCACTTTTTTCTTATTATTCCTGAAAACACAGCTATGCTCTTTCATTGCAGTAGAATATTGCTCATGGTAACTATAATATATGGTATCATTTTTTCAATAAGTCTTCCTTTTCCTTAACATCAGCATGTGCATATATCTCTAGATGCCTGAATACATTGCTTTTTTTCCATCTGATAGCTACCACAGTTATTCTTCCAGAGTAAACAAGGTGAATATCTAATATATTTTACTTTATCATTAAACAAAAATGTCACTCCTGAACATTGTTAATTTTTGAAATTCCATACAGTTTTGTGTCACCATAATTTTCCAGTTTACTTTCTGTTTTCAAGAGGTATAAAGTTTGTGCCTTGTAGCAGATGTTATCAGCATATAAACCCACATGCTGTTCGACTATTGGTGATCTTCCAAATTTCTTTAGAAGACTGTTGAGATTACCTGAGACCACTCTGACGTTATTCCTTTCCTTTTTTGACTTTGGAAGGAATACTTCTAAACTTTCATTTCCTTACCCCTTAACCCTTACCCTTTGCACGATAGTTAAGCCCTTTAGTATTTACCCCTCTGGTCTAACCAGTTCTACTTCCTTTTCCTCCTGATATGATTGTTTACTTAACAGTTGCCCAAATACTTACAAGTCTCAATTTTAACTTCCTGTAAACTTATATTTATATAACTTACAGTAAAATTTGCTTCCTCTTCATTCAAATCCTTCTTCTTATCCACCCTTATTTGCTCTATAATTCGATCAGTCTCTTTTTTGCTAACTTCTACATTTTCATCTTGTACTGTTGCACTTTCTTTTGTGTCCAGTTAAGCCAAAATTACCTTTCTCCTCACACACTCTGCATTCCTTTTTATATTTATTCATTGAATAACGTATCACTTCACATTGGTTGCACTTAACTGTTTTATAGTCTTGAATTAAATGTTCCATGCTTCCACTAAAATAAAAGTTTTTTTGGTTGGTCTTGGTGATTTAAAATACCCCTAAGACCTTCCACTAATATCAGACAAGGTAAATGTTGCAAAACATCCTGCTTTACATTTAACACAGCATCCCTTTCCCGATCTCCATTTTATAGATGCCTCTAATCTGTTGTTTTCCTAACATCTTCAATTTTGTCACAATATTTAGGTAAACATTTCTTTAATTCCCCTAATTCTATAAAATCCGTTCTGAAATGCACAAATACGAGCTTTTCTAAATTCAGTCTGTGACCCACAAAAATATAATTGTCCCATGGATAAATGTCTTTTTTCCTTTTCACATTAATTTAGGAATTTATGCAGCAAAACTTCAGTTTCAAATGTAATTTCACAGAAGCCCTCTTTACCCAAATGAATAAATACAGAATACCCCAAGGGCATGAATAAATTGCCCCAAATATGGTACTACTCTACAGCACCACCATTCCAGTTTAGCCTCACTGCGTTCCTTTTCTTTCTATAAAGAAAAGCATTTATAGTGCCCTTTTCTTACGCCTTGTTAGTGTTGACTACTTCTGAAAAACTTTTACTTGTACTCTGAAATGATACTTCTCTGCCAGTAACTTTATCAAAAACTTCTTTCTGTTCCTCATCCTCAGTAAACACACAATTTCACCCTATCAATAAGCAGACTCATCTCTGGTTCCTCCTTGTCAAGCAACGCCAACAATTTTTCATTCTACATTCCTGCATCCTCCAGCTCTGTTATTACAATGTTCTCTGCACAGAATCAGTCTGAGAAGTGGCTAAATGCTGCTTATTTGTATAATCCACTATGACAGAATCAGCTTCCAATGAATCTTCAACAACATCTACCTTACTCACCATGATTTCTCTGTGTTCAGCATCCTTCTCCACATTTCCAAATGATTTTACACTGCTCTCCTCTGTGCTGTTACTTCTACGAGCCTGCATCGTGGGGAACTTCCAGTCACTACTGACAGCCCTCTGGTACCTTCCAGAGCTCAAAAAGAATAGGGGAAGCCTCTTGATGCTTTGCCAAATTTCTTCTAATAGTATTGTAAATGCCACCTTGGATCTCCCATGAAAGAGGCTACTAGTCTAGTGAGACTAACCTGGTCAACAAAGGATCAATAAAATCTACAAAAGTGCAAAGTGAATGTTTGTGAGGTGTTTTATTTAACAAGAATGTCCATGCAGATTCAGTAAATGGTTTAGAGCTATAACACCTGAAATGCACATCACAATAATAATCTGAGGGCCACTCCAGTGGTACAGATGGATAAAGCCCGAACTATGACACAGTCAGCACGGATTTGATTAGTGGCCCAGGTGACTGACGGAGTGGAAGGGAGAGATGGGCTCCTGCTTAGGGGAGGCATAATTCAAAGAGGGGAATTGCCATCAAACATAAGTAATAAATGTGGCAGGGAAAAGGGTAGGGCAAATAAAGAATCCTCCCATGATTTAAGTGGAGACAGCTGACCTCCAATGCACCCTTAGGATTCATGACCACTCCACAGTGATAGCAGAGCAAGTTGGAGGTAGAAGACAAGCTGCTAGACCTGGTGAGGACATGGGGAACTGGGGGCCAGGCTGTCAAAATGATGTCCTAAGAGGGACCAAAAAATAAAACTAATACCAATATAATAATAATAATAATAATGGGGACCAAGATGTAAAACTAATAATAATATAATAATAATAGTCATCTGGGGAGAGTGTGATGTCACATGCAGTATAGGTTATTCATGGAGTGGAATTGGAACTACCTTGTTTCAATATGCACTCTCAGTTAATATAATCTGTGCTGATTATATTCAAAGCTTTTAGACATGGTGAAATTAAGTGATGCAGTAAGTGCCAAGAAGGCCATACTTGCATGGGATTGCCAATGTTGCAGTAACGGGTAATGATCTACAGTACAACTATGCCTACTTTAAGTATTTTATGATCAGTAGGAGTTGTTATACATCATTTCCACTCCATAGTATTTTCATTCTAATGGTCAACTTGAAATGTGTTCAAACAGTGAAGCAGTTGGTAAGAAAAGTAAGTAAGACAGTCACTTTTCTAAGTATGAATGCAGGGATACGCTATTGCAAGGTGTAGACGCATCTCAAACTCAGCTGTTAATGAGCAGAAGGCTGAGACCCAGAATGTACTAATTTACTTCACTAGTGTTACAGGATAGCAAACAGTCTCTGCAAGAGACACTGCTGCAAAATCAGCAAGTTTTCTAAGATTATGACTTAGGATTTCCAGGGGATGGGGGTAGTTTGATACAATTTCTAGATAGATGGTAAGATTATTAAATTTCCACAGTGGCTGGGGTAAAATTCCTTGAGTGTCAGTAGCCGGTAGTACAAAATGTCCAGCACCTGAAACAAATCACTGTTTTCCACAGGAAATAATTGCCAGTGCCTTTTTTCCTGGACATCAACAACGATTCCCTTCTTTTTTGGAGATTTCCCTCATTCCATTTGGTGTGACCATGGACTTAGTATTCATAAGTTGGGGGGTGGCTTGCAAAAAAAAAAAAAAAAACACTTGAAGCTAATTTGTTTGCCCATCTGTACACCATATCTCTCAACCTCTTAGAGCAAGAAATCTGGACAAAGCCATCAATAACAGGAGGACAAAGGCCCAAAAATAGGGATACTTTTTAAATATTGCTGTTACAAACTTAGAAAATTAATAGATTAATAGATTTTGCATAAGCATGCATTTTCTGAAGGGAATGAAGTCTGAAACCCAAATGTCTATAATTATTTTCTGACTTCAACCCTCAAGGATTTGCCAGTGATTTTCCAGAAAACCACATTTTTATGAGAAATGGAACAAAAATATGAGGCAAAAATCTGGACATTCTGTGAAAATCTGTAGAGTTGAGAGGTATGCTGTGCACTATTATTTTTAGGGAGGTTAAGTGCTTTGGATGTTGACATTCGGCGTTCTGCATAGCAGAACCTCTGGATATCAGTAATATGCAGAGCTACAGTTAAAGGTTTAGTAGTTGTTTTGTGAGGCGACTATCAACAAATTCACAATACAAGGGTAATGATAAATGTCTTTTCCTACTAGGTAGTTTGAGCACACAGTTTAAATTAGTGTTGATCAAGTTAATTCAAACTATTTGATAAGCATAAAATAGTGGGGAATGGGGTGGGGCTATTGGAGACATACTGCACTGGGTAATGCAAGGAGTTGGGGGTATTGGAGACAGACTGCAGTGGGTAATGCAAGGGGGTGGGTTGTTGGAGACGGACTGCACTGGTAAAATAAGGGGTAGGGGATGTTAGAAACAGTCTGCACTAGGTAATGTAAGGGAGTTGGGTGGTTGGACACAGATTGCACTGGGCAATGTAAAGGGGTGGAAGTGTTGGAAAGAGATTACTCTTGATAATGTAAGGGAGTGGGGAGTTAAAGACAGATTGCACTGGTGTATGGGCATGCGGAGTGCATGAGGGGTCTGATAGATTCAGTGGAGTGTAGGGGACATGGAAAGAACTTTAGACTCTATCGCATTGACTTGTTCAGAGATTGTTGAACTATAATAACAATGTCTAGGGCACAGTGGTATATGGGTGCACAGTGGTACAGCAGATAGTGCTGTTGCCTTACAGCAAGCAGTTCCCTGGTTCGATTCCTGGCTGGGGTCTCTTCTGTGTGGAGCCTGTCCTCCCTGTATTCAGGTGGGCTTCCTCTGGGTGCTCCAGTTTCCTCCCACATTACAGACATGCAGTAGGTGGATTGGACACTCTACATCGGCTACAGGTGTGAGGGTGCATGCTAGTGTGTAGTGTGGAAGAACTACTATGGCAGGTTTAGCCACCTGGTGTTGTAAACCTTGGCTCTAAAGGATTGTCACTGTTGAAGTGACACCCAACCCCCATGTGCAAAACGGAAAAAAGGGGCTGTGGGTGGATGAAGCAATGTCTAATTTCTGAAACACTGTTGGTTGAAAAAAAATATGTATGTTAAAAGTAATACTGCTGCGCAAGAAAAGACACAACTTTAATTATATACATTTTATTGATAGTGTACAAGCTGTGAAGTGATACCCAAATCAGTAATGCTATAATATAGATGGAAAACATGTTTTTTTCTGCAGTATTCTCAAATGTATGACTTGAGACCTGCACATGGAAGAGAGGTAGTGAGATTTCATGGAAATAGGAAATGCAGAGGGTTAATGCTATTCCCTTATGGTTCCATAAGTATTTTAAATATTATTAATAATGCCTTGATAATATTTAGCTTATGAAAAGGGGTGATTTGTATTATGGTGTGTCTTTTTGAGGGACTGACACTGTTTAGGTTAATGTTATCTAACGTTTTGTCACTGCTGTCCAAAGTTCTAATACTGTTTGAATAAAGTTGTGAGCTCAAAGCATTGTTTTTTCTGAACTCTTCTTGACTGTCTTGAATGTTTCCAAATGTTTAACACATTATTATTTTAAAACTGCTGCTGATTATTTTTGGCTCTTTCCCACTTACAAGTCTCATCTTCTTTACTTAAGATTCTGGACAAAACCAAAAGTAATGAGGGGGACAACACCCCCCCCCAACACAATGTCGTCCCAACTTACTTAAAAATAACAGAACAATAGATTTTGTAACAACAGCAAGACACATTAAACTGTAACACCTGTTTTTCTGGACTGATTGTATTCCTCAATGATTTAAGAGAAAATTTAATTTTTATCAGGGAATGTAAAAATATAAGGCAAAATCATGGGCATTTTGGAAAATCTGGGAGAGTGGACAATTGAGAAGTAAGTCCCCATTGTCTGGCTAAGAGGTCCTCAGATTTGCTTCACATGCTGTCCACCTCTCACACAATGCATGGCACAACTGCTTCTTCTTATATTCCAGGCATAGCTCTCAAGCTCTCAGCCCACAAAATCTGGACAAATTCTAAAATGACAGGGGTAAGAAGGCCTAAAAATGGAGACAGATTTTAAATATAGGTCTTATAAACCTAGAAAATTGTTAGAATAACAGATGTTGTTTTTGTATAATAAACTCAGAAAGTTGTTAAAATAACAGATGTTGTGTTGGTGTGTGTTTTCTGAAAGATATGAAGTCTGAAACTCAAATGTCTGTCGTTAATAGTTGAATTGAATCATCAATGATTTGTCAGAAAATCACAAATTTTCTGCAGGAAAAATGAAAAATATGAGGCGAAAATCTGGACATTCTATGAAAATCTGGATAGTTGAGAGATACGACAAGCCTGTAATGGACTAGTGTGTGCCACAAACAAATCACTTCACCAGACAGTGCTGC